>NC_070598.1:4562489-4568247 GCF_027409825.1 Scomber japonicus | reverse complement strand
TGTCTTTTCTCTCTTATTTTACTTATTTATTTATTTTATTGAGTTACTTATTAGATTTTTTTATCATTCTTATTTGAATGGCATTAGTCTCTTGTTCTTTCTTTTTTTATTTCTTCATCTCGTCACTTATTCTGTCTCATTATCAGCTTGTCTATCAACTTATTATAAAGCACTTTGAACTACACCAGTTTATAATAATAAACTATATAAATAAAGCTTTAATTGATTGTATTGATTGAATTACAAATAATTTAACCCTCCTGTTGTCTTCTATGCAACTTTTCTCCTCCTGGGTTAATATTATTTTTCGAAATTATGATCAATCGGCCTCATTTAAATTAAACTATACCTCATTTTTGCATCCTCCTTGGCCAAAATAGACCAAAGAATGACATTTTATGACATTAACTGGACTTTTAAATCAGTTTAAATGTTTTATCCTTTATTATAAAATGTTTAAAACCCATATAGAAGTGGTGTGATGATATATAGATTATTCTTATGTAGCATCTTAAATGACATGAGACGGTTGAACTGGTGTAACTAAGGTGTAACCTAGTACACCCAGCCGTGTGACTCAGTGTTAACAGGAAGGATGTGGTTTCTATTTGGGCCGAAGTTCACGTTCTCTGTCTGGTGGCTGTTCTGCATTCACACAAACACAAAAAACAGGAAGTGGGAAAAAAAAAAAAAGAGAGAATGAAGTAAAGTGTTTCTGTTTATACTTCTCTTCTCTTTCTTTTTTTTTTTTTGATTGAAGGTGTGAGGAAGAGGAGCCAACATCAAGGACCTGAAGACATTTACCTCGATGATCTGAACGCACTCGAGCCGGATGTCGTCGCTCGGTATTTCCCGAAAAGGTTGGACGCCTCACAAGAAGTCATATAACCTGAATCTCTCTTTATCTTTATCTGTAGTCTTCAATACTCAAACAGAAGCACTGAGTTAATGTCAAAGGGTCAGTGATGAATAAATAAAGGTTGGTAAGATGAGCAAGGGAGGAAGGAAAGGAGGGAAGGAGGGAGGGAGGAAGGGAAGAAAGGAAAGGAAAGAAGGAAGGTAGGAGGGAGGGAGGAAAGGAGGGAGGGAGGGAGGGAAGGAAGGTAGGAGGGAGGAAGAAGGAAGGTAAGAGGGAGGAAGGAAAGGAGGGAGGAAGGAAGGGAAGAAAGGAAAGAAGGAGGATAGGAGGGAGGGAGGAGGAAAGGAGGGAGGAAGGAAGGAAGGGAGGGAGGAAGGGAGGGAGGGAGGAAAAAAGGAAGGATGGAAGGGAGGAAAGGAAAGAAGGAGGATAGGAGGGAGGGAGGAGGAAAGGAGAGAGGAAGAAGGAAGGTAGGAGGGAGGAAGGAAAGAAGGAAGGTAGGAAGGAAAGGAGGGAGGGAGGAAGAAGAAAGGTAGGAGGGAGGAAAAGAGGAAGGGAGGAAGGAAGGAATGTAATGAGGAGGAAAGAAAGAGAGAAGGAAGGAGGGAGGAAGGAGGGAGGGAGGGATAAAGGGAGGAAAGGGAAGAAGGAAGGTAGGAGGGAGGGAGGAAGGAAGGAAAGAAGGGAGGTAGGAGGGAGGGAGGAAAAGAGGAAAGGAAAGAAGGAAGGTAGAAGCGAGGGAGGAAAAGAGGAAGGTAGGAGGGAGGAAGGAAGGAAGGGAGGAAAGGGAGGAAAGGAAGGAAGGAAGGAAAAGAGGTAGGGAGGAAGGAAAGAAGGAAGGTAGGAGGGAGGGAGGAACAAAGGAAGGGAGGAAAGGAAAGAAGGAAGATATGAAGGAGGGAGGAAGGAAGGGAGGAAAGGAAAGAAGGAAGTTAGGAGGGAGGGAGGAAGGAATGTAGGAGGGTGGAAGGAAAGGAGGGAGGAAGGAAGGGAGGAAAGATAATGAGGAGGAAAGAAGGGAGGAAGAAGAAAGAAGAGGAAAGGAAAGAAGGAAGGTAGGAGGGAGGGAGGAAAAAAGGAAGGAAGGAAAAAGAAGGAAGGTCATGAGGAGGATCAGAAAGAAAGAGGAAAGAATGCTGCAGTTATTCTGTTGCGTTTAAACGAGATCATTGTTCTTCCTCTGTCTTCCCGTCTGTTTCAGTGAGTCCGAGCAGGTTCCTAAGCACTGGGTGGAGAGCGGGAGGCGCTCTGGATCCCAGTCGCCCCAGTCGGTGGGGAGCGCGGCGGCAGACAGCGGCACCGAGTGTCTGTCCGACTCTGCCGGAGACCTGCCTGACGTCACGCTGTCACTCTGCGGAGGAGTGGGAGAGAATTCAGAGATCTCTAAAGGTAGATATTAAACTCTGCTCACCACACTGAGGAGACATATTTAAAGTGCATGGAGCATGTTGACTGTCCTCCAATCAGCCAATCAATGTTTTAATTCCTTCCTTCCTTTCTTCCTTCCTTCCTTCCTACTTTCCTCCCTCCTTCCTTTCCTCCTTCTTTCCTTCCTTCCCTCCTTCCTTCCTTCCTTCATTCCTTCCTTTCTTCTGTCCTTCTTTCCTCCCTCCCTCCTTCCTTCCTTCCTTCTGTCCTTCCTTCCCTTCCTTCCTTCTTTCCTCCCTCCTTCCTTTCCTCCTTCTTTCCTTCCTTCCCTCCTTCATTCCTTCATTCCTTCATTCCTTCATTCCTTCCTTTCTTCTGTCCTTCCTTCCTTCCCTCCTTCCTTCCTTCCTTCCTTCATTCCTTCCTTCCTTCCTTCCTTCTTTCCTTCCTCCCTTCCTTTTGTCTTTCTTTCCTTCCTCCCTTCCTTTTGTCCTTCTTTCCTTCCTTCCTTCCTTCCTTCCTTCCTTTCCTCCCTCCCTTCCTTCTGTCCTTCTTTCCTTCCCTCCTTCCTTCCTTCCTTTCTTCTGTTCTTCTTTCCTCCCTCCCTCCTTCCTTTCCTCCCTTCCTTCCTTCCTCCCTCCCTTCCTTCCTCCCTCCCTTCCTTCCTTCCTTCTTTCCTCCCTTCCCCCCTCCCTCTCTCCCTCCCTCCCTTCCTTCCTTCCTTCCTTCCTCCCTTCCTTTTGTCCTTCTTTCCTTCCTCCCTTCCTTTTGTCCTTCTTTCCTTCCCTCCTTCCTTCCTTCCTTCTTTCCTTCCTCCCTTCCTTTTGTCTTTCTTTCCTTCCTCCCTTCCTTTTGTCTTTCCTTCCTTTCCTCCCTCCCTCCTTCCTTTCCTCCCTCCCTTCCTTCTGTCCTTCTTTCCTTCCCTCCTTCCTTCCTTCCTTTCTTCTGTTCTTTCCTCCCTCCCTCCTTCCTTCCTTCCTTCCTCCCTTCCTTCTGTCCTTCTTTCCTTCCCTCCTTCCTTCCTTCCTTTCTTCCTTCCTTCTTCCCTCCTTCCTTCCTTCCTTTCTTCCTTCCTTCTTTCCTCCCTTCCTTCCTTCCTTCCCTCCTTCCTTCCTTCCTTCCTTCCTTCCTTCCTTCCTCCCTCCCACCTTCCTCCCTCCAATAATTTTTTTAATGTTTAATTTGTTCCAGAGAAATTCATGGAGCACATCATCACCTACAACGAGTTCGCAGAGAATCCGGCAATTATCGACAATCCCAATCTGGTGGTTAGGATTTCAAACAGGTGAGTCTTCATACTTACACACACATATATGCAGCAGGACTGGACAATATATCGACATTATATCGATAACATGATATGAGACTAGATATCGTCTTAGATTTAGGATATCGTTATATCGTGATATGTCATCAGTTTTTCTTTTCCTGCTTTTAAATGTTGCATTACTGTAAAAATGTGTAATTTTCTGAACTTACCAGACTGTTCTAGCTGTTCTGTTATTTACCTTTTACCCACTGTTTCATTATATCCACATTACTGATGATTATTTAGGTAATTTTGTGAGTCATCTCTGCATTACCATTACAATATCGATATCGAGATATTTGGTAGGGCTGGGCCGATATGCTTTTGTGCCAATTCGATTCTCTAATAACGATTTTTGGGTCCCGATTCGATTTAAATTGTGATTCTGATTAAACAAGTATTTTATATTTCAATTATTGTGATTTTCTTTCCTTAAACAAGAATAAGAAGTCATATTTACACACATCACATCAGTTTGTGAGATTTATTTTTAACTGTGAACCTGCCCTCACAAAAAACATTCTCATCCGCCAACATCTTACAATAAACTAAACTGCTACATTTAGCAAGTCTATAGAAAAATAAAAAATAAATAAATAAAAATCAATTCTTGTATGAGAATCGATTTTTAAAAATCGCGATTAATATAAAAATCGACTTTTTGGCCCAGCCCTAGTATTTGGTCAAATATATCGTGATACTTGATTTTATCCATATCACCCAGCCTTAATATGCTAATATGCTGTACTAAGCAAAAGTTATAGGCACTAGAAAATACAAATAATGCAAAGTGAAGGAAGTTTTTCTGCAGATTTTGACTCTATAATGTTTAAATGAAGACTCTGCTGCAGGACTCTTTGTTCTCCTTGTTAATGGAGATATTATTGAAGCTGGATATTTGGGGTCATTTTGGGGCCATCACCCATTTTATCATTATATCCACATTACAGATGATTATTTATTGTGTAAATATTTTGTGAGTCATCTCTACATTATCGTTACAATATCGATATTGAGGTATTTGGTTCAAATATATCATGATAATTGATTTTATCCATATCGCCCAGCCCTAATATGCTAATATGCTGTACTAAGCAAACGTTTTAGGCATTAAAAATAAAAATAATGCAAAGTGAAGGAGGTTTTTCTGCAGATTTAAACTCTATAATGTTTAAATGAGGACTCTGTTGGGTCCAAACTATCTGCTGCAGGACTCTTTGTTCTTCTTGTTATTGAAGCTGGATATTTGGGGTCATTTTGGGGCCATCACCCATTTTGTCATTATATCCACATTACAGATGATTATTTATCATGTAAATATTTTGTGAGTCATCTCTACATTATCGTTGCAATATCGATATCGAGGTATTTGGTCAAATATATCATGATACTTGATTTTATCCATATCACCCAGCTTTAATATGCTAATATGCTGTACTAAGCAACAGTTTTAGGCACTAAAAAATACAAATAATGCAAAGTGAAGGAAGTTTTTCTGTAGATTTAGACTCTATAATGTTTAAATGAAGACTCTGTTGGGTCCAATCTATCTGCTGCAGGACTCTTTGTTCTTCTCGTTAATGGAGATATTATTGAAGCTGGATATTTGGGGTCATTTTGGGGCCATCACCCATTTTGTCATTATATCCACATTACCGATGATTATTTATCATGTAAATATTTTGTGAGTCATCTCTACATTATCGTTACAATATCGATATTGAGGTATTTGGTCATATATATCGTGATACTTGATTTTATCCATATCACCCAGCTTTAATATGCTAATATGCTGTACTAAGCAAACGTTTTAGGCACTAAAAATAAAAATAATGCAAAGTGAAGGAAGTTTTTCTGCAGATTTAGACTCTATAATGTTTAAATGAAGACTCTGCTGCAGGACTCTTTGTTCTTCTTGTTAATGGAGATATTATTAAAGCTGGATATTTGGGGTCATTTTGGGGCCATCACCCATTTTGTCATTATATCCACATTACAGATGATTATTTATCATGTAAATATTTTGTGAGTCATCTCTACATTATCGTTACAATATCGATATCGAGGTATTTGGTCAAATATATCATGATACTTGATTTTATCCATATCGCCCAGCCATAATCTGCAGTACTAAGCAACAGTTTTGGGCATTAAAAATACAAATAATGCAAAGTGAAGGAAGTTTTTCTGCAGATTTAGACTCTATAATGTTTAAATGAGGT
>NC_070598.1:4537489-4557489 GCF_027409825.1 Scomber japonicus | reverse complement strand
CAGACCTAGCGTCCATGTTTCTGGTAGAGGTGGTGACTTTGATTGACAGGTGACACTTGGTAGGGGGTGGGGCTTCAGCGGACTCAGAGGCCACGCCCACAGCGTTTGGGAGCAGAGAAAGAGGCTGATTCTTACACAACTTTGAAGCCTAATTTCATATATTTGGCGATTTTTTTTAATCATTCAAATTTGGCAGGGTGGTTAACAACACACTTTTCTGTGGTATGTCAAACTCAGAACACATATTTATTCTTACTTTACACGGACTTTAAATAATTCTGATGTTTCTCTTCCTGCAGATCAGACGTATTCGGTCAGATTCTTCCTCAGCTCGGGAAAGACTGGACTCATCAAGGAATAGCGAAACTTTACCACTCAGTGCACGAGTAAGTCTCCATAAACATAAAAACACTACAAACCTCGACTGAAGCGATAGATTTAATCTGTTTTAACGTATATCTGACCATTACAGGAACGGCTACAAGTTCTTATACTGTTCAGCTCGAGCTATCGGCATGGCTGATATGACCCGAGGATATTTACACTGGTGAACGACCGAGGGACTCTCCTGCCTCAAGGGCCCCTCATGCTTTCTCCGAGCAGCCTCTTCTCTGCTTTCCACAGGTACTGCTGCTGCTTTTAACAGTTAGTATCATTATTTAGGTCAGAGGTGTCAAACTCATTTTCATTCAAGGGCCACATACAGACCAATTTAATCTGATGTGGGCCAGATTATTAAAGAGAAGGAAGGAAGGAAGGAAGGAAGGAAGGAAAGGGAGGAGGGAGGGAAGGAGGGAGGGAAGGAGGGAGGGAGGGAGGACAGATAGAAGGAATGTAACTTATTATGTTTGATGACTTTTATAACTTTCTAACCAATGTTTTCATCTGTTAGGGTAAAATGTTCCTTCCAGTCAAAACAGACGGGGTCAATTTGACCCGGGAGGACGACAGGAAGGTTAAGGCGGTGCTTAGCAACAGCTGAAGGTCAAAGGTTAAGTCTTTAATCCTTTTTTTTCTCTTGTTAGAGAGATCATAGAAAAGAAGCCGGAGAAGTTCAAGATCGAATGTCTGACGGACATTAAGAACCTCTTCCTCCCCAACAAACACCCTTTCTACGCCGCCTTCGGAAACAGAGCAAGTGTAAGTGGGTCAATGTTTGGTTACTTTATTAGTGTCCATGTGGTGTAACCAAATTTAAAGGGTTAGTGTCCATGTGGTGTAACCAAATTTAAAGGGTTAGTGTCCATGTGGTGTAACCAAATTTAAAGGGTTAGTGTCCATGTGGTGTAACCAAATTTAAAGGGTTAGTGTCCATGTGGTGTAACCAAATTTAAAGGGTTAAAATGTGAAAATAAACATATGAATAACTTGCACACATCCTTTTTTTGTGGACTCAGCAGTTCCTTCCTTCCTTCCTTCATTCATTCCTTTCTTCCTTCCTTACTTCATTCATTCCTTTCTTCCTTCCTTCCTTGACCTGACTGATTTCTTTCTTTCTTTCTTTCTTACTTTCTCCTCTTCCTCCTTTTTCCTGTCTTTCTTTTCTTTCCTCCTCCAACTTCTTTCTTTCTCCTCTTTCTTTCTTTCTCTCTCCTCTTTCCTTCTTTATTTCCTCCTTTTTCTTTGTCTTTCTTTCTTTCCTTCTTTCCTCCGACTTCTTGTTCTGTCTTTCTTTCTCTTCCTCCTTCGTTCCGTCTTTCTCTCCTTCTTCCTCCTTTCCTTCTTTCTTTCTCTTCTTCCTTCCTTTCTTTCCTCCTTTTTCTTTCTGTCTTTCTTTCTCTTTTTCCTTCATTCCTTCTTTTTCCTCTTCCTTTCTTTCTTTCTTTCCTTCTTTCCTCCGACTTCTTGTTCTGTCTTTCTTTTCTTCCCCCCCCAACTTCTTTCTTTCTTCCTTTCTTTCTTTCTTTCTTTCTTTCTTTCTTTCTTTCTTTCTCGGATAAAATATTAAGGCCTAATATTTATCATTCTTTTGTGGTTACACCATTTGACATTTTCAGAAGCATTCAGTCTTACTTTTGGTTTATAAAAAATGGTGCAAATATAATTTCAAATGATATAAAACCAACAAAAATACCAAAAGGAACATTTTAACAAACCTGATGGCTTATTTTCTATCACATACTGCAACACATTAAATATACTTTCTCTCTCCTGTGTTGAAGGACGTGTTCGCCTATAAGCAGGTGGGTGTGCCTGTGTGTCGGATATTCACCGTGAACCCAAAGGGCGAGTTAATCCTCGAGCAAGCCAAGGGCAATAAAACATCGTGAGTATTAAACCCGTCAGTGGAGTCTCTCTCTCTCTCAGCTGTTCCTCTCCAACAAATGTTTTACTGTCGCTCGGTTTGATTCGGGGCTTTTCTTTTTTTTCTTTTCTTTTTTTTTTTTTGTCGTCTACAGCTACAGCCGGCTGAGCGAGCTGGTGGAGCATGTGTTTCCTTTACGGAGCTCCCAACACAACGCAACGTTCAGCTGCCCCGAGTTCAGCTCCTTCTGTTACTGGAGACAACCGATCCCGGAGGTTTGCTTTGAGGAGCTGCTTTAACGCACGCTGATAGAAAGAAGAAGAAGAGGAGGAGGAGGAGAAGAAGAAGAAGAAAGTACTTGAAATCAACACAATCTACAAAGAGCATTGTTTTCTTCTTTAACCTTCCTGTGGTCCTCCCAGGTCAAATTGACCCCGTCTGTTGTGACTGTTCCTTTTTTCCTTCCTTTTGTCCTTCCTTCCTTCCTCCCTTTCTCCCTCCCTCCTTTGTTCCCCCCTTCCTTCTCTCCTCTGTCCTTCTTTCCTTCCTTCGTACCTTCCTCCCTTCCTTCTTTCCTCTGTCCTTCTTTCTTTCCTTCCTTCCTCTTTTCCTTTCTCCCATTCTCCTTCCTACCTTCCTTCCCTTCCTCCCTCCTTTCTTTCCTTCCTTCTTTCCTCCCTTCTTTCCTTTCCTCTCTTCCTTCCTCCATCCTTCCTCCTTTCCTCCATCATTCCTTCCTCCCTCCCTTCCTCCCCTCCTTCTTCTTTTCCTTCCTCCTTCTTTTCCTTTCTCCCTTCTTTCCTTTCCTCTCATCCTTCCTCCATCCTTCCCTCCTCCCCTTCCTTCCTTCCTCCCTCCCCCCTCTCCTTCTTCCTTCCTCCCTTCCTTCCTTGACTCGAGGACAACAGGAAGGTTAATGACTATATGCACTGACTTAATACTGATAATAATAATAATAATAATAATAATAATTCATTGTTAATTTAAAGGAATATTTAGCATTATACCGTTCTTCTTCTTATATATATATTAATTGCACATCATCATCTTCTCAGTTTGGGTTTATTCCCTTCATGCACTCAGAGTATATTTTGCTGTTTTCTCTGCACATACAGTAAGAGGTGTATATGAAGGCCGTCAGAGCACTTTTATAAAGATGTTTGGTGCATAAACTGACCAATATTTAGTGTGATTAAAAGAAATACTGACTTTATCATTATCAAACAGTACAAAGTAATATTTAGTGCAGTTATGTACAGTAGTCGTGTCTCTTTAAGGCCTTATTCACTGTATGGTCTTATTTATTGTATGAAAGCGTAAAAGATTTTTTGCACTATTTAGCTTTGAGGAAATAAATGAACTGATTTTATTTGGCTGAATGCAACGTTAAAAAAAAAAAAAGATTTAAAAAAAAAAAAAAGCACTTTCTGTAGATGCTGCTGCTACATATACGTGCACCAAACATGGAGTATTTTTCCAAGATTTAGTTTAGAAACTATTTTGACGTGTTTTTTGAATCTTTGCTGATGTTTTTTTTTTTTTGCCAATTGTGAGAACGACAGTATCTTAATCTGTTTTTGCCTCGTTTAGCTTCTTTCTGCTTAACCCTTTATTGGGCAAATAATTATATTTGGTAACTTCTGTAAATATCCCAAAATATCCTTCCTTCCTTCTTTCCTTCCTTCCTTCCTTCTTTTCCTTCCTCCCTGCCTTCTTTCTTCCCTTCCTCCCCTTTCCTTTCTCCCTCCCTCATTCCTTATTTCCTCCGTCCTTCCTTCCTTCCTTTCATCTGTCCTTCCTCCCTCCCTCCTTCTCTCCTCCCTTCCTTCTTTCCTTCCCCCATCCCCCTTTCTTCTTCCTTCCTTCCTTCTTTCTTCCCTTCCTCCCTCCCTCCTTCTCTCTTTCTTCCCTCCCCCCTACCTTCCTTCCTCCCTTCTTTCCTCCATCCTTCCTTCCTTTCCTTCCTTCCTTCCTTCCATCCTTCCTTCCTTCCTTCCTTCCTTCCTCCCCTCCGTCCTTCCTTCCTTTCCTTCCTTCCTTCCATCCTTCCTTCCTTCCAATGAGTGTCCTATAAAGGGTTAAACTCGTTAACAGCTGCTAGTGGAAGAAAAAAATAAACTGTATACATTCTTTCTATGAAAGTGATATACTGTGTGAAGAGATCACACATCCAAATCTAGTGTTGTGCCGCATCTTCTTAGTTTTGCATAGTTTTAATTTCACTTTTCGATGAAGAACCGTTGCTGCTGATTCACTCGTTTCCTGCAGACTGTAAAATACTGTTTTCTATATAAACAGTATAAAGCACAAACATGTTCCAGATGTTTGTTCAACTGTGTGAGCAGTGGGCTCAAAAGCACTTATTTATCATTTTATAGTAGATGTAAATGAACTGTAGTATATTTACATTAAGTATTGTATTAAAATAAACTGTCCAATCAAACCACATGACTGTTGTTGGATGATGCTTTAATAAAAAGCATGAACGAGTCAAGGAAGGAAGTTAGGAAGGAAGGGCGAAAGAAGGAAGGAAGGATGGGAGAAAGGAGGAAGGAGGGATGGAAAGGAAAGGAAGGCAGGAGGGAAGGAAAGAAGGACAGAAGGAAGGGAGAAAGAAGGACAGAAAGAAAGAAGGGAGAAAGGAGGACAGAAAGAAAGAAGGGAGAAAGGAGGAAGGATGGGAGAAAGGAGGAAGGAGGGAAGGAAGGACAGAAAGAAAGAAGGGAGAAAGGAGGAAGGATGGGAGAAAGGAGGAAGGAGGGAAGGAAGGACAGAAGGAAGGAAAGAAAGGAAGGGAGGGAGGAAGGAGGGAAGGGAAGAAGGACAGAAGGAAGGAAGGAACGACTGAAGTAAGGAAGGGAGAAGAAAGGAAGGAAGGGAGAAAGAAGGAAAGGAGGAAGAAAGGAAGGGAGAAAGAAAGGAAGGGAGAAAGAAGGAAAGAGCACTTATTTATTATGTAAATGAACTGTAGTATATTTACAATAAATAAAATTACAATCAAAACACACGTCTGTTGTTGGATGATGCTTTAATAAAAAGCATGAACGCTGTTTCAAAGTACAATCAGTTATCGTGTGTGTGTGTTTGTGTGTGTGTGTGTGTGTGTGTGTGTGTGTGTGGCAAAATATGTAACAAAACTTTACAATACAAAACATACAACAATAATTATAATGTAAACGGAATATTAATACAGATGATAGAAAAACTCTCACTTAGTGTTTGGAGACGATATGTTTTCTCTCTTTTTCCTTTCTTCTCTGATAACATTAACCCTCCTGTTGTCCTCAGGTCAAGGAAGGAAGGAAGGAAAGGAGTAAGAAGGGGATGGAGGAAAGGAGGGAGGAAGGAAGGAAAGGAGTAAGGAGGGAGGGAGGAAAAGATGAAGGAAGGAAGGAAGGAAGGAGGAAGAAAGAAAGGAAAGCAGTAAGGAGGGAGGGAAAGAGGAAGGAGAGAAGAAAGAAGGAAGGAAGAAAGGAAAGGAGTAAGGAGGGGTGGAGGAAAAGAGTAAGGACAGAAGGGAAAGGGGAAGGGAGGGAGGGAGGAAGGAAGGAAAGAAAGGAGTAAGGAGGGAGGGAGGAAAAGAGTAAGGACAGAAGGGAAAGGGGAAGGGAGGGAGGGAGGAAGGAAGGAAAGAAAGGAGTAAGGAGGAAGGAAGAAAGGAAAGGAGTAAGGAGGGAGGGAGGAAAAGAGGAAGGACAGAAGGGAAAGGGGTAAGGAGGGAGGGAGGAAAAGAGTAAGGACAGAAGGAAGGAAGGAAGGAAGGAAAGGAGTAAGGAGAGGAGGAAAGGAAGGAGGAGGGAGCAAAAGAAGAAGGAAGTAAGGAGAGACGGAAGTAAGGACAGAAGGAAGGAAGGAAGGAAGGAAGGAAGGAAAGGAGTAAGGAGGGGTGGAGGAAAAGAGGAAGGAAGTAAGGAAGGGAGTAAGGAGGGAGGGAGGAAGGAAGGAAAGAAGGAAAGGAGGATGGAATGAAGGAAGAAGGAGGGAGCAAAGAAAGAGGGAAGGAGGGGAAGAACGAAGGAAAAATTTAAAGAAAGAGGGAGGGAGGGAAGGACAGACGGAAGGAAGGAAGGAAGGAGGAGAGAGCAAAGAAAGAGGGAGGAAAGAAGGAACAGTCAAAAGAGAAACGGGGTCAGTTTGACCCGGGAGGACGACAGGAGGGTTAAACAACTTTTTAACCTCAGCTACGTCACGCTGAGGCTCACCGTACTTCCTCTTTATGGCTTTATATGAGATCTCCGTTGTCTCTGGAAGCAGCCAGGAAGCGCTACAGTTCGGACTGACTGGAGTAAAGAAGGACGACGCTGAAAGACGACAGGACCTCAGAGGAAGTAGTGATGGCGAGCCGTCCGGCGGTCAGAACCAGCCCGGCTCGGTCTCCTCGCTTCAGAGGCAGAACCAGACTGAGCGAAGTCGAGCTGCTGCAGTTACATTGTTCCCGTGACGACGCCGATGCTGCTGCTCCAGACAGGAAGCCGGTGGAGTCCAACCTCTGCACGCTGCGGTTTGACACGGAGAGGGCCGCCTCCAGCCTCTCACCTCGCTGCGCTGAGAGCACCGCGGTTACCAGGTAGCGGCCGTCCGTCGGCACTGTGAAGATACCTGAGAACACAAAGAGAGAGAGACTCAGGGTCTGTTTGAAACCGCATACTTTCCTACTACTCGATGGAAGGGAGGAAGGAAGGAATGGAGGAAGGAAGGAAAGGAAAGAAGGGAAGAAGGAAGGTAGGAGAGAGGGAGGGAGAAAGGAAAAGAGGAAGGGGGGAAGAAAGGAAAGAAGGAAGGGAAGGAGGAAGTAAGGAAGGAAGAAGGAAGGAAAGAAGGGAGAAAGAAGGACAGCAAACTCGCCTGGAGGCATGAGGTTTCCATGGTAACAGTTAGAGTCAAGGATGGAAGGAAAGGAGGGAGGAAGGGAGGAAGAAGGAAGGATGGAAGGGAGGAAGGAAGGAAGGAAGGAAAGAAGGAAAGGTAGAAAGGAAAGAAGGGAGGAAGGATGGGAGGAAAGGAAAGAAGGAAGAAAGAAAGGAAGGAAGAAAGGGAGAAAGAAGGAAGGAAAGGAGAAAGAAAGGAAGGGAGAAAGAAGAAAGGAAGGGAGAAAGAAGGAAGGAAAGGAGGGAAGGAAAGAAGCACAGCAAACTAGCCTGGAGGCATGAGGTTTCCATGGTAACGGTTAGAGTTTGACTTTCTTTAATGAATTACCTGTGGTGGGATCGTAGTGTCCTCCGTCATTCAGCAGCAGCTTGTTGAATCTAATGATCCCGACCTCTCCATGAGACGGAGTCAGAGTGAGACCAGCTGAGAATGATACTCTCTCACCTAAACACAGGAAATGCAACAATAAACTCAAACATGACAGATGTGACAGTGACAAACGCAGCAGCCTGGAAAAAATAAATAAACACCGGACCTGAAACTGAAGCCAACGATGCCGAAGCAGTGTCGGGTTTCCGTGGTGATGGTTTCAGAGGCACGGTCACATCTGCTGAGCAAAAGAAAAGAGTTGAAGTGACTCTTTAAAAGATTTTGTTATATTTAATTTAACAAAAAGAAGCATTTACCTGGAAGGAGAGGCAGCCTGTTTTTTAGAGATTCAGTGGGTTTTATTGGAGAAGCTGAAATAAAGCAGAAGAGTGTGTCCATGTGGTGTAACCAAATTTAAAAGGTGTTAAAATGTGAAAATAAACGTATGAATAACTTGCACACATTCTTTATTTTTGTGGACTCAGCGTCAAATTTCTGCTTTTAATCCATTTAGAGAGAATATATTAGAGGATTATGGTAAAAATGTCTAAGTGGTGTAACCATTAAAACTTGCTTAAAAAAAGGAGGAAGGGAGGGAAAAGGGAGGAAGGAAGGGAGAAAGAGAGGAAGGAAGAAGGTAAGGAAGGAAGCAAGGAAAGGAATAAAGAGAGAAAGGAAGGAAGGAAGGACAGAAGGAAGAAAGGAAGGAAGGAAGGAAGAAGGAAGGAAAGGAGGGAGATAGGAAGGACAGAAGGAAGGAAGGGAGGAAGAAGGAAGGAAGAAGGGAGGAAAGAAGGGAGGAAGAAGGGAGGAAAGAAGGTAGGAAGAAGGAAGGAAAGGAGGGAGGTAGGGAGGACGGAAGGAAGGAAAGGAAGGAGGGAGGGAAGGAATGAAGGAAGGAAGGAAGGAAGAAAGAGGAAGGAAGGGAGAGAGGAAGGAAGGAAGAAAGAAAAGAAGGAAGGGAGAAAGGAAGGGAGAGAGGAAGGAAGGACGAGAGGAAGGAAAGAAGGAAGGAATAAAGAGAGGAAGGAAGGAAGGTAAGGAAGGAAGGAATAAAGAGAGGAAGGAAGGAAGAAAGAGAGGGAGGAATGAAGGAATAAAGAGAGGAAGGAAGGAAGGAATAGAGGAAGGAAGGGAGGAGTAGAGTGAAGAAAAGAAGGAAGGAAGGAAGGAAGGAAGGAAGGGAGAGAGGAAGGAAGGAAGGAAGGAAGGAAGGGAGAGAGGAAGGAAAGAAGGAAGGAATAAAGAGAGGAAGGAAGGAAGGAAGATAGAATGAAGTAATTATTAGTATAAGTCCACTTAAATACACTGTAGGTGGATAAAATATTTAATATGTATCATTCTTTTGTGGTTACACCATTTGACATTTTCTCCTTTCATCTTTCCAACCCTCCTTTCTCTCTCACCTGGAGCTCCAGCGAATCCCAGAAGAGGCATTATGCTGCCGTCCATCCCTTTAGGCAACTTAGACGAGGTCATCTTCCCGGGCGGCCCCGCCTCTCCGGTCTCCATCACAGGTGGTGGCGGCGGCGGCGGCTGTAGTAGTAGAGGGGTCTCCTCGGGGCCGGCCGGCACTGCAGGGCCGTTATTTGAACCGTGTGGATGTCTGGTGTCCTCGGCAACGACCTGAACACCTGAAACAGGACGACAGGCAGTGAGTGATGAGGGAGCGGCTGCAGGTCACAGATGTTCTGGGGTCAAGATGTGTTAACGAAGCAGCTGGTTACGCAAACTGTTAAACTTGACCCCGATCAATCTGTTAAAAGATCTCATACGTGAACCAAAGGTGGGGGGGGGGGGGGGGGGCTGTAAATCTTTAAAGAGGAAAGTCGTGATGAGACGAGTTTCATCAAGATAACGCTCCGTTTTTAAGAAGCTCCACTTTACTCTACTACTACTTTAATCCTCCTGTTGTCCTCGAGAAAGGAAGGAAGGATGGAGGGAAGGAAGGGAGGAGGAAAGGAAGAAAGGAGGAAAGAAAGAGGGAAGTAGGGAGGAAGGAAGGAAGGAAGGAAGGAAGGACAGAGGAAAGAAGGAGGGAGGGAGGAAAGAGAAAGGAAGGAAAGAAAGGGAGAAGGAAGGAAGGAGGGAGGAAGGATGGAAGGAAGGGACGAAGAAAGGAGGGAGGGAGGAAGAAGGAAGGAAAGAGGGAAGGAAGGAAGGAGAGAGAGAAGGAGGGAGGGAGGAAGGAAGGAAGGAAGGAGAGAAGGAAGGAAGGAGAGAAGGAGAGACTTTACTCAAATCTACTTTAATGATATAGTTATTTCCTCCAATAACAGATGTTTCACTGAGCAGATTAACCCTCCTGTTGTCCTCGGGTCAAGGAAGGAAAGGGGGGAGGGAGGATGGAAGGAAGGGAGGAAGAAAGACGGAAAGGAGGGAGGAAGGATGGAAGGAAGGGAGGATGAAGGAAGGAAAGAGAGAAGGAGGGAGGGAAGGAAAGAAAGGAAGGAAGAAGGAAGGAAAGGAGGGAGGAAAGGAAAAAGGGAAGGAAGGAGGGAGGGAGGAAGGAGGGAAGGAAAGAAAAGAAGGAGGGAGGGAGGGAGGAAGGAAGGAAGGAAGGAAGGAAGGGAGGAAAAAGCAAGGAAAGGAGGGAGGAAAGGAAAGAGGGAAGGAAGGAAGGAAGGGTGATAGAAGGAAGGAAGGAAGGAAGGAAGGAAGGAAGGGGGATGAAGGAAGGAAAGAAAATACGGAGGGAGGGAGGAAGGAAGGAAAGAAAGGAAGGAAGGAAGGAAAGGAAGGAAGGAACGAACGAACGAACGAACGAACGAACGAACGAACGAAGAAGGGTGGATAGAAGGAATGAAGAAAGGGGGATGAAGGAAGGAAGGAAGGAAGGGGGATGAAGGAAGGAAGGAAGGAAGGAAGGAAGGAAGGAAGGAAGGAAGGAAGGAAGGAAGGAACAGTCAAAACAGACAGAGTCAATTTAACCCGGGAGGACGACACAATTTGCTGCTTTTCTCTGTTTTATATGATTATAAACTGAATATATTTGAGTTCTGGACAAAATAAGACAGTTAAACATTTTTTTCCCACTTTTTTTTTGACATTTCACAGATTAAACAATTAAATAATAATCATCAAATAATGAAAACCTAATGACTAGCAAACCAGAGGAGGGAAAAATAAACCTCAACAGAAACAGAAACTGACCTCAAACCATCACAGCAGCAGAATGTATTCATCTTAAATTAAACTCTAACTCACTCAGCTGCTACCAGTGTTTCCTTCCTTCCTTCTTTATTTCCCATGATGCACCACACTGTCATTGCTTTGACTTGATGATCCTCTACTACTACACGCTGCAGGTTCACTAAAATGACCCATTAGTTAACGTGTAATTGAGGTTCACCTTTAATCACCTGAAGCTTTGTGATTAAAGGACGTAAAAAAGAGAAAATGACAGACTGCTTCTCACTTTCCCATCGTAAGGAACACCAGCTCTGAACTACAAGAGCTGCAGTCCTTTTCTTTTTTTTCACTTTTTTTTTTCATTTTAAGATTAATACATAGAAACAAGGTATAAAGTTTTTCTTCACAAACATCTAGACACCAAATTACCAAAAAGACAAAAAAGTCCAAAAAGACACCAGATTACCAAGAATTAATTAGAAAATAATAATAAAATAAAATAAATCAAAAATAAAAATAATAATAAAAAATAAGTAAATAAATTAATAAATTAATAAAACATAAAAAAATAAATAAAGAAAAGATAAAATAATAATAAAATAACATTAAAAAAATAAAAAAATAAGTAAATTAATAAATAAATAAATTTAAAAAAATAAATAAATAAGAAAAGAAAAAATAATAAAATAAAAAAAATAAAAAATAATAATAATAATAAGTAAATAAATTAATAAAAAAATTAAATTAAAAAAAAACAATAAATAAAAAAAGAAAAGAAAAAGTGGATAGACAGCATAAAACAAACTAACACAAACATATCCACACAATGTCAAACGTGATTAAAGGAAAGTAAAAAAGAGAAAATGACAGACTGCTTCCCAACTTTCCCATCGTAGGAAAGACCAGCTCTGAACTACAAGAGCTGCATTCCTGAGACCAAACTCTGGAGTTTATCAACAAATCAACAACTTCTCCTGGCTGGGGGGCAAATAGTGAGAGAGAGAGGCAGGGTAGACAAAAGGGGGGGGGGGGGGGGGGGTTTACCAGCAGCAACATTTAAAAGGCATACCAGCATACCAAAAGCACAGCCACATGTTCAATCACCAGACAGCTTGTCCCCCTTCGCCCCCCCGGGGGGGTAAAAGGGGTCATTTACTACTGCCAGAGAAAACATGTGGCATGGAGAGAGGAGGGGAGGGGGGGGGGGGTGGCTGGTGTATAACAGTAAAAGAACACAGAGGAGGGGGGGGGGGTATGGGGGGGTATGTCTGCGTATATATCCGCACATGTGCTGATGTTTTACTGGTCTGCGTTTGTTAGTCGTGTCGCTCCTCGTATAAAGCCAGGTATGTGTTTTATACACAGAGTCTGATTCAAGATTCAAGATCTCAGAGCGAGCGCCATGTACGAGGATGAATGGAAGTTTGTATGCACAGTGTTAGAGAGTAACTAGTTACATTATTACTCATTTCATTACACTTACTGATTAATAAGGAGGTTACATCTGAAGTCAGACCTTTATGATTTAGCTCAGGAGGGTTTTTTCCTCATGTTTTAATATTTAACTTGTTACTGAATACATATATTGCTGTTTTTAATTCTATAGCAACCATAGAACACAACCTGTATCTATAGCAACCATAGAACACAATCTGTATCCATAGCAACCATAGAACACAACCTGATCTGATAGACCTTTAAGATTTTACTCAGGAGGGTTTTTTCCTCATGTTTTAATATTTAACATGTTACTGAATACATATATTGCTGTTTTTAATTCTTTGAAATCAATATTTTATTTTATATATTTAGTAAATAAATCATGATGTGGGCTTATTTGGAGCACACATGGAGCTTAAATGGAGTCACAGTACCAATTAAACTCACTTTATTCATCAAATATCTTTATTTTATATTCCAAAATCTACATGAACTAATGAATACATTTTACAATGAGAGATAAATGTTGCTTTATAAGAAATGATCTCCCTTATAAATCATGTCAGTATCCATGACAACACAGCTGGGCTTAGATTTTAAGGAGGAAGGAAGAAAGAAAGGAAGGGGGAAGGAAGGAAAAAAAGAAGTTAGGAAGGAAGGAAGTGAGGAAGGAAGAAAGGAAGGGGGGAAGGAAGGAAGAAATGGAGGAAGGAAGGAAGGAAGGAAGGAAAGAAGGAACCTTCCCAACGCTGAGCTTGAGAGAGTTTGTCAGGATGAAAAAAGTTGAACTGTAAACAAATGCAGCTGGATCTGCTGCCACACATTTACACTGTTTAAATCAAAGAGCCCCCCCCCTCCCTCCCTCCCTCCCCCCATCATGGGAAGCCCCTCCGCCACCCCCCCTCCTCCTCATAGTTCCAGGTCACCACACTCCTGTTTCACCAGCATGGCCACTTTCCACATTACAACCCTCATCATAATGACTGCACAACGATGCATGTTGACTTTATGAGTCACAGCAGGCCCCCAAAGACCCTGCTGGGCTCCTTCAGACTGTTACTGGGTCTCAAACCACTGCTGCTGGTTCTGCTTTGTGAAGCTCGCTGTATACTTAGTTGTTTAGTGCACACATTTGGAAAGGATGGTGTTGTCTGAACTCAAATGAATGATTACAGACTGTTAAATTGACCCAATAAACCTAATGATGGCTTATGTGTGATAACTACGAAGGAGTATTAGGGCCAGGCACAAAAAAAAAAAAAAATTCAGCACAAGAAAAAAAAAAATCAGACAAAAACCAAAAAAAACCATGCAAAAAAAAAATCATGTAAAAAAAAATAATAATAATTCTACAAAAAAAATCATGCAAAAAAAAAAATCAGGCAAAAAAAAAACATGCAAAAAAAAAACATGTAAAAAAAAAATAATAATAATCAGGCCAAAAAACAAACATGCAAAAAAAAGTCATGTAAAAAAAAAATTAAAAATCATGTAAAAAATAATAATAATAATAATTCAAAAAAAAATCATGCAAAAAAAAAAATCATGCAAAAAAAAAAATCATGCAAAAAAAAAAACCATGCAAAAAAAGTCATGTAAAAAAACCAAAAAAATCATGCAAAAAAAAAAAATGCAAAAAAAAAATCAGGCAAAAAAAAAAAGAAATCAGGCAAAAAAAACAAAAAAATCAGGGAAGAAAATAAAAAGTCAGGCAAAAAAAAAAAAAGCAGGCACAAGAAAAAAAAAGGTATACTGTCTCAGTTTTTGTAGAAAATAAATATACTTGTACTACACTTGAATAAACTACTTTTTGCTAAGGTCCAATAAATAAATGACCTCTCAAACCTAACTAACTAATGACTTGACACTTGCTGCTGTGTGAGACAAACCACTGCAGCTCATGAACTCAGCAGCCTCAGTCCCAGCATCATCATCATCATCATCATCATCATCATCATCATTAGAGGAAACCACTCGGGGGGGCTTCCCGTCAGGTCCCGTCAGGTCCGGTCTTGTTTTGGGTTCTCGGAGGTTATCACGTCTGACCGTTGACCACAAAGTGTTTCCCTTTATCTCTCTTCTCTCTCTCCTTTATCTCGTTCCCTTTATCTCTCTGAGAGTTCAGCGACCCCAACATTTAAAACCACGGAGCAACGTCAGAGGCAGGAAAGCTCTCTTATCTCCCAGCGTTCCCGTAATAGAGTCACAGCCTGGGACGCTGTTTGAAGTCAGTCCTCCTTCTCTCTCTCTTTCTATCCCTCTCTCTTTCCTCCTTCCTACCTTCCTTCCTTCTTCTTTCCTTTCCTTTCCTCCCTCCCTTTCCTTGTTTCCTCTCTTATCTCCCAGCGTTCCCGTAATAGACTCACAGCCTGGGACGCTGTTTGAAGTCCGCTGAGTTAAGTCAGTCCTCCTTCTCCTCTCTTTCTTTCCTCCCTCTCTCTTTCCTCCTTCCTACCTTCCTTCCTTCTTCTTTCCTTCCCTCCTTCCTTTCCTTCCTCCCTACTTCTCTTTCTTTCCTCCCTTCCTCTTTCCTTCCTTCCTTCTTTCCTTTTCTCCCTCCCTCCCTCCTTCTCTCTTTCTTTCCTCCCTTCCTTTCTCCCTCCCTCCCCCTACCTTCCTTCCTTCTTTCCTTTCCTCCCTTCCTTCTTCCCTACTTTCCTTCCTTACTCCCTCCTTTCCTTCCTCCTTCCTTCCTTTCCTTCCTCCTTTCCTTCCTTCTTCCTACCTTCCTTCCTTCTTTCCTTTCCTCCCTCCCTCCTTCCTTCTTTCCTCCGTCCCTCCCTAATTCCTTCTTTCCTCCTTCCTTCCTTTCTTCTTTCCTTTCCTCCCTTCCTTCCTCCCTCCTTTCCTTCCTTCTTCCTCCCATCCTTTCTTGTTCCTCCCTTCCTTCCTTCCTCCTTTCCTTCCTTCTTCCTACCTTCCTACGTTCTCTCTTTCTTTCCTCCCTTCCTTTCTACCTGCCTCCTTCCTTCCTTCCCCCCTCCCTCCTTTCCTTCCTTCTTCCTCCCCTCCCTTCCTTGTTCCTCCCTCCCTCCCTCCTCCCTCCTCTCCTCTCCTCCCTCCTTTCCTTCCTTGACTCGAGGACAACAGGAGGGTTAAGTACATTGATACCATCTTGTCAAACAGAGTGATGATGTCATTAAAGGGATTAAAGGAGGAATACACATTTTACATTTACACTCTAACAAACTGAGCATCCGTCTGTCCTTCCTTCCTCCTTCCTTCTCTTTCTTTCTTTCCCTCCTTTCCTTTCTTCCTCATTTCCTTTCTCCCTCCTTCAATCCTTCCCTCTTTCCTCCCTCCCTCCATCCTACCTTCCTTCTTTCCTTTTCTCCCTCCCTCCTTCTCTCTTTCTTTCCTCCCTCCCTCCCTCCCTCCCTCCCTCCCTCCCTCCTACCTTCCTTCCTTCTTTCTTTCCTTCCCTCCATCCCTCCTTCTCTCTTTCTTTCCTTTCCTCCCTTCCTTCTTCCCTCCTTTCCCTCCTTCTTCCTCCCGTCCTTCCTTGTTCCTCCCTTCCTTCCTTCCTTTCTCCCTCCTTTTCTTCCTTCTTTCCTCCTTTCCTCCCTTCTTCCTTATCCCCTCCCTCCTTTCCTTCCTTCTTCCTCCCCTCCCTTCCTTGTTCCTCCCTCCCTCCCTCCTCCCTCCTCTCCTCTCCTCCCTCCTTTCCTTGACTCGAGGACAACAGGAGGGTTAAGTACATTGATACCATCTTGTCAAACAGAGTGATGATGTCATTGAAGGGATTAAAGGAGGAATACACATTTTACATTTACACTCTAACAAACTGAGCTTCCGTCTGTCCTTCCTTCCTCCTTCCTTCTCTTTCTTTCTTTCCCTCCTTTCCTTTCTTCCTCATTTCCTTTCTCCCTCCTTCCATCCTTCCCTCTTTCCTCCATTCCTCCATCCTACCTTCCTTCCTTCTTTCCTTTTCTCCCTCCCTCCTTCTCTCTTTCTTTCCTCCCTCCCTTCCTTTCTCTCTCCCTCCCTCCTACCTTCCTTCCTCCTTCCTTTCCTTCCTTCTTCCTACCTTCCTTCTTCCTACCTTCCTTCCTTCTTTCTTTCCTTCCCTCCATCCCTCCTTCTCTCTTTCTTTCCTTTCCTCCCTTCCTTCTTCCCTCCTTTCCCTCCTTCTTCCTCCCGTCCTTCCTTGTTCCTCCCTTCCTTCCTTCCTTTCTCCCTCCTTTTCTTCCTTCTTTCCTCCTTTCCTCCCTTCTTTCCTTCCCTCCTTCCTTTCCTTCCTCCCTACTTCTCTTTCTTTCCTCCCTTCCTCTTTTCCTTTCTCCCTCCCTCCCTCCTACCTTCCTTCTTTCCTTCCCTCCCTCCTACCTTCCTTCTTTCCTTTCTTCCCTTCCTTTCTCCCTATGTCTGAACTTCTCCACCTGGAAACCAACAACTGCTTGTAATTATCAGTTAAAGGAGCCATATGGAGAGTTTCTCACAATAAAGCATTGTGTCTATCCCTGAGGTCTAACAAATGTGCTGGATGTGTTTCCTTCCACATAAAAAAAAAAAAGTAAATCTGATTTTTTTTTTGTATATTTTAGATTTTGCTAGCTTGTAGTCTTCTTCTTCTTCTTCTTCTTTACTGCCTTTTAGGGAGCATTGTAGGGAGCATTTGCAGCTGTCAATCAAGAAAGCAAGAATTTGTATCACGTCGTTTCTTGGCCTTATTTTACACAATACGAGGCTCAATGACGTTATATTTTATTGTGTCCATGTGGTGTAACCAAATTTAAAAGGGGTTAAAATGTGAAAATAAACGTATGAATAACTTGCACACATTCTTTTTTTGCGGACTCAGCTGTTCCTTCCTTCCTTCCTTTCTTCTTTCCTTCCTTCCTTCCTTCCTTCTTTCCTTCCTTCCTTCCTTCCTTCCTTCTTTCCTTCCTTCCTTCCTTCCTTCCTTTATTCCTTCCTTCCTTCCTTCCTTCCATCCCTCCTTTCTTCTTTCCTTCCATCCTTCCTCCTTCCTTCCTTCTCTTCCTCCCTTCCTTCCTTTCCTCCCTTCCTTCCTTCCTTCCTTCCTTTCTTTCTTCCTTTCTTCCTTTCCTTCCTCTCTTCCTGCCTTCTTTCCTTCCTTCTTTCCAAGCTCATTCCTTTTTTTGTGGACCCAGCATCAAATTTCTGCTTTTAATCCATTTAGAGAGAATATATTAGAGGATTATGGTAAAAATGTCTAAGTGGTGTAACTATAAAAGGAAGGAAGAAGGAAGGAAAGGAGGGAGGGAGGTAGGGAGGAAGGAAGGAAGGAAGGAAAGGAGGGAGGTAGGAAGGGAGGAAAGGAAGGAAAGGAGGGAAGGAAGGGAGGGAAGGAAGGAAGGAAAGAAAGGAGGGAGGTAGGGAGGAAGGAAAGAAAGGAGGGAGGGAGGAAGGAAGGAAGGAAGGAAGAAGAGAGGGCGGTAGGAAGAAAGGAAGGAAGAAGGGAGGGAGGTAGGGAGGGAAGAAGGAAGGAAGGAAGGAAGGAAGGAAGGAAGGAAGGAAGGAAGGAAGGAAAGGAAGGAAAGGAAGGAAGGATTATGGTAAAAATGTCTAAGTGGTGTAACCATAAAAACTTTGTACCAAATAATTCAACTTGCTTAAAAACAGTAAATAGTCAATAAAACACCATATCAACTAGTTTGGCATGATCTTACATTATAACTTTTATATTAAATAAAGCTAATGGAATACTATTGTTCTAAATATTACATTTAATCTGGTAACCATGGAGACCAGGAAACATTTATATTTATTTAACCCTCCTGTTGTCCTCGAGTCAAGGAAGGAAGGAAGGAAAAAGGAAGGAAAGGAGGGAGGGAGGGAGGAAAGAAGGAAGGAAGGAAGGAGAGAAGGAAGGAAAGGAGGGAGGAAGGAAGCAAGTAAAGGAGGGAGGGAGGAAGGGAGGAAGGGAGGAAGGGAGGAAGGAAGGAAGGAAGGGAGGAAGGAATGAATGAAGGGAGGAAGGAATGAATGAAGGAAGGAAGGAAGGAAGGAAGGAAGGAAGGAGGGAGGGAGGAAAGGAAGGAAGGGAGGAAGGAAGGAAAGAAGGAAAGGAAGGAAGGGAAGGAAAGAAGGACAGGAAGAAAAGGAGGAAGGAAAGATGGAAGGAAGTGGTTCTGGTTCCGGTTCTGGCCCACGGGCCGCATGTTTAACACCCCTGGCTTAGACTAAAAACATGTTTTAGCCAAAAAACATCTAAACACGGAGCTTTCAGCAGTCATCATGGTCATCATCGGCTCAGTCTGCTCTGTCTCATGGCTGGTTGAAGGTTCGGAGATGAAGCCAGTACACAGACGAACTCCTGTTACGAGCGTCTGGCTGCCAAACGTCACGCAGCTGTTTCTCAACATTCAACGGTCGAGCACAGCTGTAACGTACATCCACTGAACATATGCAGCAACGTATGGACGGAGTAAATAGTTTTAAGGCTAAATGAAGGCGTGGTGGATTCACTTCCTGTATGAGTTGTCAACGAGTTATAATAAATGTGGAAATCATGCCAGAGGGTTACAGTTAGTGTGTTCTTTTAAAAAAAAGCAGCAAGTATCCTTTAGAGCAGACGAGTCAAACTCATTTTCATTCAAGGGCCACATACAGACCAATCTGATCTCATGTGGGCCGGATCATTAAAAAGATAGAAGGAAGGAAGGAAGGAAGGAAAGACAGACAAGGAAGGAAGGAAGGAAGGACAGATGGAAGAAACGGAGGAAGGAAGGATGGAAGGAAGGAAGGAAGGAAGGAAGGAAGGAAGGAAGGAAGGAAGGAAATAAGAAGAGAAGGAAGGAAAGACAAAAGGAAAGAGGGCCGGATCATTAAAGAGATGGAGGGAAGGAAGGAAGGAAATAAGAAGAGAAGGAAGGAAAGACAGACAAAAGGAAAGAGGGAAGAAAGGGAGGAAGGACAGTAAGAAGGAAGGAAGGAAGGAAGGAGGAAAGAAGGAAGGAAGGAGGGTAGGAAGGAAGAAAGGAAGGAAATAAGAAGAGAAGGAAGGAAAGGCAGACAAAAGGAAAGAGGGAAGAAAGGGAGGAAGGACAGACAGAAGGAAGGAAGGAAGAAAAGAAGGAAGGACAGATGGAAGTAACAGAGGAAGGAAGGAAAAGAAGGAAGGACAGATGGAAAAAACGGAGGAAGGAAGGAAGGAATGAAGGAAGGAGGGAAGGAGGGAAGGTAGAAAGGACAGATGGAAGAATCGGAGGAAGGAAGGAAGAAAGGTAGGAAGGACAGACAGAAGGAAGGAAGGAAAGAAGGAAGGACAGATGGAAATCCTTCCTCCGTTTCTTTCATCTGTCCTTCCTTCTTTCCTTCCTTCCTTCTGTCCTTCCTTCCATCTGTCCTTCCTTCCTCTCTCCTTTCCTTTCCTTTCCTTTCCTTTCCGTCCTTCCTTCCTTCTTTCCTCTGTCCTCCCTTCCTTCTTTGCTTCTTTCCTTCCTTCCTTCCTTCCTCCCTCCCTCCTTCCCTTCCTTCTTCCTCCCTTCCTTCCTTGACTCGAGGACAACAGGAGGGTTAAAAAGTATGAAGAGAGCGACATTTAGGTCAGCGAGTATCCTTTAGTGTACGATAAATCACGGCGCTCTCTCCGTCCCTTCCCCGACTCACTCATTTAAGGGATGACATCATCATGGCAGACACGTTGACAAATGGGCTTTGGGACCCTCGGAGCATTTCACACTGTTTATTTCAACGGGAGGGGAGCTCAGCCGTGGAAGCCCAAACATGTGAGAGAGAGAACCATGATTCTGGTTTTTGGAGAGCAGAGGAGTGAAACAGGAGGGGAGAACGGGGTCGGTCGTCACGTTTATTAGATGTCGTTCCCTAGGGGGCGCTGTTAAAAATTTTAAGAATTGGGTTTTTCATGAGCGAATGTAAATATCCAGCTCTTCAGTATTTCTCTTGTAGGATTCAACACAATGAATTTATAATAAAACAAACATTATTTTGACCCCGTCTGTTTCGACTGTTCCTTCTT
>NC_070598.1:4529989-4534989 GCF_027409825.1 Scomber japonicus | reverse complement strand
ACACACACACACACACACACACACACACACACACACACACAGAGTCTCTCTCACACACACACACACACACACACACACACACACACATACACAGTCTCTCTCACACACACACACACACACACACACACACACACACACACACACACACACACACATATACAAAAAAATGCCTGATGAGCCAGAAAGGATTGCTCATCATAAACGGGGGTCTATAAAATTCAAACATGTGTCTTCAATTACCTCTGCCTTCTTTTAATTGAGTGCATGGTTAAAATAAAAAGTCCAAAAATCTTCTCTCACTCCTCTCGACTCTGACTCCGACTCTGACACTGAAAAACAATCAAATATTGACAGATCTCATCCGCAGCCAGAATTTGAGCAATGAACGGGATCAAGTCCAGCCGATGATCTAAATGGGGAATATTTACCACGAGTTATTTCACTGCAACCTCAAAGCTTCGTAACTTGTGTGGACTATAAATCAAGTTTCTACCTGATGTACAAGTACTTAGGCCACCACCCTCCTGTTGTCCTCGAGTCAAGGATGGAAGGAAAGGAAGAAGGAAGGACAGGAGGGAGGGAGGAAAGGAGGAAAAGAAAGAAGGGAGGAAGAAGGAAGGACAGTAGGGAGGAAGGAGGAAGACGGAAGAAGGATGGAAGGGAGGAAGAAGGAAGGATAGGAGGGAGGGATGGAGAAAGGAAAAGAGGAAGGATGGAGGAAAGAAGGGAGGAAAGGAAGGTAGGAGGGAGGGAGGGAGAAAGGAAAAGAGGAAGGAAGGAAAGAAGGAAGGGAGGATGGAAGGGAGGAAGAAGGAAGGAAGGAAAGGAGGACAGGAAAGAAGGGAGGAATGAGGGAGGGAGAAAGGAAGGAAAGGAAGGAAGGAAGGAAGAAAGGAAGGAAAGGCGGGAAGAAGTAAGGGACGAAAGGAAAGAAGAAAGGTAGGAAGGAGGGAGGGAGGAAGTCCAAACAGACGGGGTCAATTTGACCCGGTAGGACGACACAAAGGTTAAATCATTTCACGGTTATTTCACGGCAACCTCGAGCTTCTTAACTTGTGTGGACTATAAATCAAGTTTCTACCTGATGGACGAGTAGTGTGCAAAAGTTTTAGGTCACCACTTGATTTAATGAGCATCCATGTTTATTTTTCAGTCTCTTTATTAACCCCTCCTGTTGTCCTTGAGTCAAGGATGGAAGGAAAGGAAGAAGGACAGGAAAGGAGGGAGGAAGGGAGGAAGGAGGATGGAAGGGAGGAAGAAGGAAGGACAGGAGGGAGGAAAGGAAAGAAGGAAGGATAGAGGAAAGAAGGGAGGGAGAAAGGAAAGGAAGGAGGGAGGGAAGGAGGGAGGGAGAAAGGAAGGAAAAGAGGAAGGGAGGAAAGGAAAGAAGGAAGGATGGAGAGAAGGGAGGAAGAAGGAAGGAAAGGAGGGAGGGAGTAAGGAAGGAAAGGAGGGGGGGGGAAGAAGGAAGGAAGGAAGGGAGAAGAGAGGGAGGGAGAAAGGAAAAGAGGAAGGGAGGAAGGAAGGAAAGAAGGACAGAGGAAGGAAAGCAGGGAGGAAGTAAGGAAGGAAAGGAAAGAAGGAAGGTAGGAGGAAGGAAGGAAGGAAGGAAGGAAAGGCGGGAGGAAGTAAGGGAGGAAAAGAAAGAAGGAAGGAAGGAAGGAAGGTAAGAAGGAGGGAGGGAGGGAGAAAGGAAAAGAGGAAGGAAGTAAGGAAGGAAGGAAGGAAGGAAGGAAGGAAAAGCGGGAGGAAGTAAGGGAGGAAAGGAAGGAAGGAAGGAAGGATCAAGTAATCATTCACATCTTAGAAACACATAAAAGCGTCTTTAACTCTTTTCCTCTTACCTTTCTTCCCCGGAGATCTTTCCGTCAGCACCTCGAGGTCTTTGGTGACGTCAGAAATACGGTTCTGGATCTTCTGACAGGTTCCCTTCAGTCCTCCGATATCTCTCCCGTGAGCTCTCACCGTGCCGTTCAGCTGGTTCACGCAAGTCCACAACCCGGTCACGTGTTTGTTCAGACCTTCTTTGATCCTCTGGAGACTTCCCGAGATGGGATCCAGCTTTCCGCACAAGCTCTCCACGCTGACCACGCGGCTGTCGACGTGAGCGATCTCCTTCTCCACTTCCTGTGTTTTCTCCCTGCAGAGGTCCGACTCTCGTTTCACCTCGCGGCCCAGCTCGTCCAGCCGTCGTCTCAGCTCCTCCTGATGAGTCCTGTGAAGCTCCAGAAGCTCCTCGGCGGCCTCCTGCTCGGCGGCTCCAGACCCGGTGGTGGAGTTGTTGAGGCTCGGGTGGAGAACGTCTGATATCGAGTCTTCTAACTTCCCAACTCGCCCTTTCAAGGAGCTCAGATCACCATGTACGCTCTCAACGCTGGTGCTATAATTGAGGAGTTGACCCTCCATTGCTCTGAGGTGATCTAACTGGGATTTTAGACCAGTCTCCATGGCAACTACAGCAGTTTTGCAGCTCTGGAAGTCCTGTTGGAGGTTTTCTACAACAGTCAAATTCGCCTTACACTCCTTTGAGCAGAGCTGATCCAGGGCTTTGAATCTATCCTCCAGAGTTTTAAAAGAGTCTTTAACAGACGTCACTTCACTCTGCAGAGTTTGGTGACCCTCAGATGGAGAGTTGGAGCTTGTATCTACTAGCAAAGTGGTGAATTTGTCTTCGATTAAGGCCAGCTTGTCCTCCAGAGTCTCTTTCAGGTTTTTGATGGCTTCTTCTCGCTCTCTATTCAGCCTTTCCTCCATTGAGAGGCACCGACCCGCCACCGTCCCCTCAGATAAGTTCATGCGGCTCTCTAAATTCTCCACACGAACCAGAACCGAGTCGACCAGCTGAGTGTTTTCAGGTTTTTCCTTTCCTGTATTAACCAGCTTGGTCTTGAGGTTCTGGATCTCGGTGCGGAGGTCGCTTTCTTTAGAGTCCATGAGCTCGGCCAGGCTGAGGTAGTTGGCTTCTTGACCCTCGCACTGCTCCCGAACTGACAGGATTTTATAATCGCACGAGTTCTTCAGATCTGCCAGTTTGATGTCCATACCCTCCATCATCTCTTCCCTCACGGCGCGGATCTGCTCGTCCACGTAGGTTCGGAGGTCAGGGCGGCTGGCTGGGGGAAGAACGGGAGGCTCCGTGGCCATCGGAGTCTGAGCAGCCTCCATTAACAGATGAATTTGCCCATCGTGACTGTTGACGCGACCCAGCAGGTCTTTCAGAGTGTTACCCTTGGCCTCCAGATCGTCTGTAACCTGGCCGATCTTGTTCATCACCTCGTCTATCTGCGTCCTCTCGTGCTCCAGAGTGAGATCCTGCAGCTGGACGGTTTCAGGCTCTACCCCCCGAGCACTGACCGGCTGTCTCACGTTACTCAGGAGGGTAACCAGCATTTTACTGGCATCCTCTTGGAAGTCCAGTCTCAGGTTTGAAGACATGTCTGTCATTCTCGCCTGCATGTCAAGCACCATCTGGGACAGTCGTTGCACCTCCTCCTCCAGGTGTTGTCCACTTTGTGATCCTCTGTGACCCCCGTGTGGTCTGTGACCTGTGTGACCTGTGTGACCTCCAAATTGCCCCCCTCCTCCTCCTCCTCCTCCTCCTCCTCCTCCTCTCCATGGATGGTGTCTTTGGTTGTCTGTCTGCTCCTCTGGACCTACAGCAAAGAAAATGTTCCCAGCAGTTAAATAAGGAAGGAGGAAAGGAAAGAAGGAAGGATGAAGGTAGGAGGGAGGGAGGGAGAAAGGAAAAGAGGAAGGATGGAAAGAAGGAAGGTAGGAAGGAAAGGAGGGAGGAAGTAAGGGAGGAAAGGAAAGAAGGAAGGATGGAGGAAAGAAGGAAGGGAGGAAGGAAAGGAGGGAGGAAGTAAGAGAGGAAAGGAAAGAAGGAAGGATGGAGGAAAGAAGGGAGGGAGGAAGGAAAGGAAGGAAGGAAGGGAGGAAGAAGGAAGGAAGGAGGGAAGGAAGGAAGGAAAAGCGGGAGGAAGTAAGGGAGGAAAAGAAAGAAGGAAGGAAGGAAGGAAAGTAGGAAGGAGGGAGGGAGAGAAAGGAAGTAAGGAAGGAAGGTAGGAAAGGAGGGAGGGAGGGAGAAAGGAAAAGAGGAAGGGAAGATGGAAGGAAGGAAAGAAGGAAAGGAGGAAAGGAAAGGAGGAAAGGAAAGAAGGAAGGATGAAGGAAGGATGAAGGAAGGAAGGTAGGAGGGAAGGAAGGAAGGAAGGAAGGAAGGAAAGAAGGAAGGAACAGCAATTTCAACAGTTGTAATAATCATCTCTTTCACCTTGTCAGAATTGGAATATGACCAGAAACAGGAAAAGGCGCTTGGGGTAAACGGTCCACTTGGATTATTCTCATGTCTTTCACCTCCATGCAGTTGTGGCCCTGGTAACCGGGGCAACACCTCCACGCCAGCTCGGTCACAGTCTTGAAGGCGATCTTGTACGTTGGCTTAAAGTGTGTGCGATATCTGGAAACATTTACATTTACATAAGAACATGAAAAGGAAGGAAAGGAGGGAGGAAGGAAGGAAGAAGGAAGGAAAGGAGGGAGGAAGGGAGGAAAGGAAAGAAGGAAGGAAAGGAGGGAGGAAGGAAGAAGGAAGGAAAGGAGGGAGGAAGGAAGGAAGGAGGGAGGAAGGGAGGGAGGGAGGAAGGAAGAAGGAAGGAAAGGAGGGAGGGAGGAAGGGAGGGAGGAAGGAAGGAAGGAAGAAGGAAGGAAAGGAGGGAGGAAGGAAGAAGGAAGGAAAGGAGGGGAGGAAGGAAGGTAGGAAAGGACAGAGGAAAGAAAGAGAGAAGGAGGGAGGGAGAAGGAAGGGGGGAAGGAAGGTAGGAAAGAAGGACAGAGGAAAGAAAGAGAGAAGGAGGGAGGGAGGAAAGGAAAGGAAAGGAAAGGAAAGAAGGAAGGAAGGGAGGAAGGAAGGTAGGAAAGAAGGACAGAGGAAAAAAAGAGAGAAGGAGGAAGGGAGGAAAGAAGGAAGGGAGGAAGGAATAAGAAAGGAAAGGAGGGAA
>NC_070598.1:4527339-4529489 GCF_027409825.1 Scomber japonicus | reverse complement strand
AAGGAAGGAAAGACAGATGGAAGAAAGGACGGAAGGAAGGAAGGAAGAAAGGGAGGAAGGACAGATGGAAAGGAAGGAAGAAAGGGAGGAAGGACAGATGGAAAGGAAGGAAAGACAGGCAAAAGGACGGAGGAAAGAAAGGTAGGAAAGACAGATGAAAGAAAGGAAGGAAGGAAGGAGGGAAGGAAGGAAAGACAGACAAAAAGAAAGAGGGAAGAAAGGTAGGAAGGACATACAGAAGGAAGGGAGGAAGGAAAGAAGGAAGGACAGATGGAAGAAACGAAGAAACGAAGGAAGGAAGGAAGGAAGGAAGGAACGAAGAAAGGAAAAAAGGAAAGTAGGAAGGACAGATGGAAGGAAGGAAGGACAGAAAGAAGGAAGGACAGATGGAAGAAACAGAGGAAGGAAGGGACGAAGGAAGGACAGATGGAAGGAAGGTAGGAAGGACAGAAGGAAGGAAAAGAACACAGGAAGGAAAGTGGGCCGGATTGCACCCCTCGGTGGGCCGGTTCTGGCCCACGGGCCTCATGTTTGACACGCCTGGTGTACAGCAGTATGATGATGCGTGCTGTAGATGTCATGGTGACTCACAGGGATGTGGATCTTTCCTTTCCTCAGGGAGAATTGAAACTTGTTGGTTTTGCCCTCAAACAAAGGGAGACTTCTGTTGTTCATGTCGCCATCAGGACTCTTTATAGAAACCACCACTTTCCCCTCTAGATCCTGCCCCGCTGTGTTTCCGTATAAATCCTAGAAATCAACAGTCAGGTTAGAAATCAGCCGATAAACAGCCACGCTTTAAAGCTGCAGTTGGTAAGTCTTATAAAAGTAACTTTTTGTCATATTTGCTTAGACTGTCACTATGTAAAGAAGACAGCATTACATGAAACTAGTAATCTGTAAAAAAAACAAAAAAAAAAACAGGCTCATTTAGCCCCGCCTACTGCTCCTACTGAACCAATCAGAGCCAGGATTGTGTCTGATGGAGTGTCTGACAGCTGTCAATCACTGCTCACGCACACAGGCCTCTCCCCCTTCCTCTTCACAGGCCCCTCTCACTTCCTCCTCACAGGCCCCTCCCACTTCATCCACACAGGCCACTCCCCCTTCCTCCTCACAGACCCCTCCCACTTCATCCACACAGGCCCCTCCCACTTCATCCACACAGGCCACTCCCCCTTCCTCCTCACATATATATCTCCTCACTCTTATCTCAGAGTTTCTAGGTAAGGTATAGCCATGTGAAAGTCACTGTAAGGAGGCACGGCAGGAGTGCAGTGGAGAGGGAGGGGGAGGGATCTGACAGTTGTACTTCTTCAAATTTGATGCTAAGTCCTCTCTCTCCTCAAAGTTACCAACTGCAGCTTTAACACATTTAAAATGAACTCACGGCTGTTTCGGTTCTCTCACCGTTATCCTCAGAGTCATGTTCTCCACCAAGGTTCGGTTGGCAATGTCCTTAGTGTAGGAAACAACTGGAGAGGGAGGCTCAACGTCTGGTCCCAGTTTGACCGGTTCATGGGCCCCGACGTTTATAGTGATCTAAAGTGACAGGAAACGGAGCGGTGGTGAAAAACGACTTTCTACTAAAACAGAAATGAAGGACAGCCATGTGAAGACTATCATTTGTTATCTTTGATCCATGACTTCAGTCCAGAATGAAATATCTTAACCCTCCTGTTGTCCTCAAGTCAAGGAAGGAAGGGAGGAAGGAAGGAAGGAAGGAAGGAAAGAAAGGGAGGAAGGAAGGAAAGGAGGGAGGAAGGAAGGAAGGAGCTCCCTCTACTTTCTGTCTTTCCCTCCTTCCTTCCTTTCCTTGCTCTCTCCCTCCTTGTCTCTTTCTTTCCTCCCCCCTACCTTCCTCCCTCCCTCCTTGTCTCTTTCTTTCCTCCCCCTCCCTTCCTTCCTTCCTCTTTTCCTTTCTCCCTCCCTCCTTCCTTCTTTCCTCCCTCCCTTCCTTCCGTCCTTCCTCCCTCCCTTCCATCCTTCCTTCCTACCCCCTCCCTTCCTCTTTTCCTTTCTCCCTCCCTCCTTTCCTTCCTTGACTCGAGGACCTTGAATCTCTAAAATGGACTTTTTAAGGATCAGCTGGGACCCTGATTGGTTTTATTTATTCATCCTACTGACTTCCCTCTCTCTACCTTTCCTCT
>NC_070598.1:4509839-4522339 GCF_027409825.1 Scomber japonicus | reverse complement strand
CGAGTAGAACTGTGTGGTGGAAAAGTGCCATTAATGTGCCTCAATATAAAAAAAATATTCTTAACATTAAAAATATAACAATTAAAAGCATCTCAAGTGTGCAGGAGTATTGGAGAAAGGGGAGAAATGATTTGCAACAGAAGTCCAGCTCTATAAAAACTCTTTCTTACCATCTCTGGTCCACTGATGAGTTTAAACTGCGTAGGAACTCCGGCCGTCGCCTCCACGATGACTCGCTCCACGTAGCTCTTATAGCTGAAGATGATTTCTCTGGAGCCGAGGGTCCCAGACTGGAACCGAACCCCCGTCAATACGACAGAACCGCTGCTCCCCTGATTTCAACACACAGAGTAAGAACGTTTAAAAGGTACTCAAAAAGAAGGGAAGAAAAAAAGAGAAAGCATTATAATAACCTGATTACTGTAAATTTACATAAATACAAACTGCAGCTCCCTCACTTCCTGTATTATTGATAGGAAACACTACTTCCTGACTTTTTCGGAGCAGTAAAAGGACCGACAGACAGATAAAGGACAACTTGTGTGTTTGAATGTTAAAAATAGTGAAATGTTCAGTGGTAGAATCTAAGGCTGGGCTGATATGCTTTTGTGCCGATTCGATTCTCTAACGATTTTTTTGGGTCCCGATTTGATTTAAATTGCGATTCTGATTAAAACACGTATTGTGATTTTTGTTTCCTTAAACAAGAACAGGTTGAACCAAACACTTATTGATAATACATCATAAGTCACATTTACAAAAAACATAAAAACACACATCACATCAGTTTGTGAGATTTATAAATAAATAAAGAGACAAAACACAACAGGCCGGTTTGACTTTGTGGAGTGTAATGGCACAGAATACATGATCGTATAATAAAGATTAGTCGTCCAAAAAATAAATAAATAAAAAAATAAAAAAATCGCCAGAAAAAAATCAAAAAAATTGCGATTAATGTAAAAAAACGCATTTTTTTTTTTGGCCCAGTCCTAGTAGAAACAGATTTATTTAGGATTTATAGAGGAGATTTTCATGCTAGTTTCAGTTTTACCTGACTTTGGAAGGAATTATTTAATTATGAGGATGCATCGCTATGTAAACTACTTACAGTCAAGCCCGAAATTATTCATACCCCTTTTGGACATGCCAGTTTTTGTTCAAATGTAAATAAAAGCTGACTGAAATATTTTTTTTACCACAATGATGCCTTTTGTACATCGTCTTTTTATCTTTTTGGAGACGCCTGTGTCACTTCCGGTCAAAAAACAACTTGCTGGTTGAATAAAAGTAACTTAAAGTCAAAATTTGCCAGGGGTATGAATAATTTCGGGCTTGACTGTACATCCTGTTGCTCAGCTGGCACAGAAACACCTTATGTTTATTAAGTTCTCATGCACATCGTGGATGGAAACCAACTTTCTCCACAAGAACTCAGGTTCCTCTTATCCTCGAACCCGACTGCCAAGTGTCTTGTTTACATGATGGCAAAGAAATGAGTTTATTATATAACAAAGCTGACTTTAAACACACTGCATGAAGTGAAATCTGACAATACACACATGCACAGAACCATCAAATCTCTCTAAATTGCTTGAGCAGCATAAACATAATACTGTAATTGCTCTTTTATTTCCTATGACAGTGAAGGGGATCTGCTGGCATCCTACTGCAGTGTGTATATATCAGAGGAGTCAAACTCATTTTCATTCAAGGGCCGGATCATTAAAAAGATGGAAGGAAAGAAGGAAGGAAATAAGAAGGGAAGGAAGGAAAGACAGACAAAAGGAAAGAGGGAAGAAAGGTAGGAAGGACAGACAGAAGGAAGGAAGGTAGGAAGGACAGATGGAAGAAACGGAGGAAGGAAAGAAGGAAGGAAGGAACGAACGAAGAAAGGAAAACAGGAAGGTAGGAAGGACAGATGGAAGAAACAGAGGAAGGAAGGAAGGAAGAACAGAAGGAAGAAAGGGAGGAAGGACAGATGGAAGGAAGGAAGGAAGGAAGGAAGGAAGGAAGGACAGAAGGAAGAAAGGGAGGAAGGACAGGTGGAAGGAAGAAAGGAAAAAAGGAAGGACAGAAGGAAAGAAAGAAGGACAGATGGAAGGTAGGAAGGAAGGAAGGAAGAAAGGAAGGAAGGACAGATGGAAGGAAAAAAGGAAGGTAGGAAGGACAGAAGGAAAGAAAGAAGGACAGATGGAAGGAAGGAAGGAAGGAAAAGAACACAGAAAGGAAAGTGGGCTGGATCGCACCCCTCAGCGGGCCGGTTCTGGCCCACGGGCCGCATGTTTGACACCCCTGGTATATATATTACACTCCTAATGATAATTATATTCATCATTAATGGATATACTAGGGATTCAGATGAAGGACAGATGGAAGTATGTTCATTCCTGATTTAAAGTGCACTTACTGATTGAGTTTTGAGATGGAAGAAACGGAGGAAGGAAGGAAGGAAGAACAGAAGGAAGAAAGGGAGGAAGGACAGATGGAAGGAAGGAAGGAAGGAAGGAAGGAAGAACAGAAGGAAGAAAGGGAGGAAGGACAAATGAAAGGAAGAAAGGAAAAAAGGAAGGTAGGAAGGACAGAAGGAAAGAAAGAAGGACAGATTGAAGAAAGGGAGGAAGGACAGACGGAAGGAAGAAAGGAAAAAAGGAAGGTAGGAAGGACAGAAGGAAAGAAAGAAGGACAGATGGAAGAAAGGAAAAAAAGGAAGGAAGAACAGAAGGAAGAAAGGGAGGAAGGACAGATGGAAGGAAGAAAGGAAAAAAGGAAGGAAGGAAGGAACGAACGAAGAAAGGAAAACGGGATGGTAGGAAGGACAGATGGAAGAAACAGAGGAAGGAAGGAAGGAAGGAAGAACAGAAGGAAGAAAGGGAGGAAGGACAGATGGAAGAAACAGAGGAAGGAAGGAAGGAAGGAAGAACAGAAGGAAGAAATGGAGGAAGGACAGATAGAAGGAAGGAAGGAAGAACAGAAGGAAAGAAGGAAAGAAAGAAGGACAGATGGAAGAAAGGGAGGAAGGAAGGAAGAACAGAAGGAAGAAAGGGAGGAAGGACAGATGGAAGGAAGGAAGGAAGGAAGGAAGAACAGAAGGAAGAAAGGGAGGAAGGACAAATGAAAGGAAGAAAGGAAAAAAGGAAGGTAGGAAGGACAGAAGGAAAGAAAGAAGGACAGATGGAAGAAAGGAAAAAAAGGAAGGAAGAACAGAAGGAAGAAAGGGAGGAAGGACAGATGGAAGGAAGAAAGGAAGAAAGGAAAAAAGGAAGGAAGGAAGGAACGAACGAAGAAAGGAAAACAGGATGGTAGGAAGGACAGATGGAAGAAACAGAGGAAGGAAGGAAGGAAGGAAGAACAGAAGGAAGAAAGGGAGGAAGGACAGATGGAAGAAACAGAGGAAGGAAGGAAGGAAGGAAGAACAGAAGGAAGAAATGGAGGAAGGACAGATGGAAGGAAGGAAGGAAGGAAGAACAGAAGGAAAGAAGGAAAGAAAGAAGGACAGATGGAAGAAAGGGGGTATGAAAAGGGAGCAGCCAGCGTCAAGTTCAGGGACAGATTAAATGAAATAGCGCCAAGAGAGTGAGACAAGGGAACAAGTCGAAAAGGGGGGGGGGGGCAGATAAAACAAGTGTGTGTTGTATGAGAGAATTAAAAAAAAACAGGATGGACATATTAGGGCAGGGGTGTCAAACATGCGGCCCGTGGGCCAGAACCGGCCCGCCAAGGCTTCCAATCCGGCCCACTTTCCTTCCTGTCTTCTTTTCCTTCCTACCATCCTGTCATCTGTCCTTCTTTCCTTCCTCCCTTTTTTACTTCTTTCCTTCTTTGTTTCCTTCCTTCCATCCTTCCTTCCTTCCTTCCATCTTTCCTTCATCTTCTTTTCTTTTCTTTTCTTCCTTGTCTTCTTTTCCTTTCCTTCCTAATCCCTTTTCTTTCTTTCCTTCCTTCCTTTTGTGTTTCCTTTCCTCCTTCCTTTCCTTCCTAATCCCTTTTCTTTCTTTCCTTCCTTCCTTCCTTCCTTCCTTCCTTTTGTGTTTCCTTTCCTCCTTCTTTTCCTTCCTAATCCCTTTTCCTTCCTTCCTTCCTTTTGTCTTTCCTTCCCTCCTTTCTTTCCTTCCTATCACTTTTCCCTTCTTTCCATCCTTGTTTCCTTCCTTCCTTTTGTCTTTCCTTCCCTCCTTCCTTTCCTTCCTAATCCATTTTCCTTCCTTCCTTTTGTCTTTCCTTCCCTCCACCCTTGTTTCCTTCCGTCCTCCCTTCCATCTTTTTATTGGTCCGGCCCACATGAGATCAAATTTGGCTGTATGTGGCCCTTGAACGAAAATGAGTTTGACACCCCTGTATCAGGACAAGTGTGTGGGCGTTGTTTAAGAAATGCTAGTGTCAGCAAAAAGTTAGAGTTAGGCATGACATCATCGGAGGAGGTCTTAGGAAGGGTATAAAGCAGGGATGTCAAACATGCGGCCCGTGGGCCAGATCCGGCCTGCCGAGGGGTCCAATCCGGCCCACTTTCCTTATTCCTCCCTTCCTGTCTTCTTTTTCTTCCTTCCTTTCTTCCTGTCTTATTTTCCTTCCTTCCTTCCTGCCTTCCTTCCTTCCTTCCTTCCTTTATTCCTTCCGTCTTTCATTCCTGTCTACTCTTCCGTCTCCTCCTCCTTTTCCTCCTTTCTTCCTTCCATCTTGCCTGCCTGCCTGCCTTCCTTCCTTCCTTCCTTCCTTCCTTCCTGTCTACTCTTCCTTCTCCGCCTTCTTTTCCTTCCTTTCTCCCTTCTATCTGTCCTTCCTCCCTTTCTTCCTTCTATCTGTCCTTCCTCCCTTTCTTCCTTCCATCTTTCCTTCCTTCCTTCCTTCCTTCCTTTCATATTTTTAATGATCCGGCCCATGTGAGATCAAATTGGGCTGTATGTGGCCCTTGAATGAAAATGAGTTTGACACCTCTGGTATGAAGTATATTACTGCTCTCTAAAACTCTACTGCCCTCAGCCTTGGAAGACTCCTGCTGATTTCTGAGACTCACAAAGTGTTCGTTATCGTCTCACTACTACAACAACAAACCTGCAGAGCCTATAAATTGATAAGGGCCATAAATCAAAGGTCTTCCACTTCACTACGATGACCTTTGACCACAGAAACATTAATTACCCCTCGCTCATGCAGGAATGCCTCTGATGCCGCCCTAAGCAGAGGAGGAATGTTTGCTTTGTACTCAGATAAAGTGTGTTTCAACGTCCCTTATCAGTGTCAGTGTCATTCATATTTTATTGTTGGATTAACCCTCTCATGCTTAAATGCTGTGATTGCAGGCGGGGAGTTCTGGTCCTCTGAAATGAGGAAGTAACTTAGAACTGCATTCTATCAAAAGGCCACCAGGGGGCGACCGTCTCTATACAAGTCAATGGAGAATTCACCAACTTCTCACTTGATTTCTAACCTCAGTAAACATTTTCAAAATGTGTTTATGGTCTCAATCGCTAGTTTAAAGCCTTCTTCAATGCAGTATGATGTTCATTTGGGACATTTTGGCCTCCCTGATTTTATATGTGACGATAAAGCAGGGTATGCCTTAGGGCGTGGCTACGTCCTGATTGACAGGTTGATTGACCAATGTCCTCGAGATCCAGCCCTCGCAACCATAGCAACCTCCCCGCTCCGCCCATGACCCCGCCTCATGCCCATATAAGTAGAATCTGTGTTTTTATTTTTCCCAGCATGCACCTGAAATTTTCAAGATGGCGCTGCCTAGATTAGAAACTATTGGCTTCCGAGCAGCAGTCCACAAACCAATGGGTGACGTCACGGATGTTACGTCTATTTCTTTTATACAGTCTATGTGTGATTGGGTTAATGCAGTGGTTCCAAAACTTTCTTTCTTTTATGGTGCGGAGGAGGATAAAGAAGGTGAAGAGGTGAAGTGGAGGAAGTGAAATGTGTTTGACTGAAGGACTGAAATCTTTCACTCTCTAAATGTAAAGTTCATGTATCTTTGTCCTCACCTGCCATGTGAAGGTGACGGCTGACTTGTCCAGACCTTCAGCCTCCACAGAGAAATCCTTCACGCAGGCGGAGGTCAGCGTCTTCGTTACATTATCGTACTGATCCACAAGCTCAAGGTCTGAGGATGGAAACATAGAGTGTAATCAACCATTCACCTAAAGAGTAAGATTATTTTGGGGGGGAGGTTAGGTTCATCATACTCACTGATGTTTCCAGGGAGAGTTTCTCCCAGCCTCATCGTGTTTTGAGGCAACGTTGCTTTTAGCCGGGTTGGTTCATCTGGACGAGGCCTGCAGGAAAACGGGGAAAAATCTATCTGGCACTTTTTGGAAAATCTTGATAGATGCTACTCTCATGCCTGTACCATGACTCCAAAACTAAACGTTACCTTTTTACTACTTACACTTAATTATCCTTGGTTACTGTTGTATGATCACTGTATCTGCTGCTGTATTTTAATATATATATATTTTTTTAGAAATATGTTTATTGATTTTCAATGTAGAGAAAATGAAAAAATAAATAAATAAATAAAATAAAAAATTATAAAAAAATAAAAAAAAATAAAAAAATAAAGAAACATTATAAAAATAAAAAAATAAAAAAAATAAAAAATTATAAAAAAATAAAAAAAAATAAAAAAAAACATTATATATATATATAAAAAAAAATAAAAAAAATAAATAAATATATATATATATATATATATATAAAATGAAGAGAAAAAATAAATAGAGGAAAAAGAGAAGAGAAGAAAAAAGGAAAGAGAAAAGAACACAGCACATCAAGCATTAAAACGATATTTCATGGTCATAAAATGAGTATCTACTATATAGACAGAATATAAAAGCAGAAAAATAAATAATAATAATAATAATAAAAGTAAAATAAATAGGTCGGTAGACATATACAAGATCATACTCTTGTTCGCACTGTGAGGCTTTGTGTCTATGGGCTCACATTTTTAAAGGTAATCCAGTACTGGGTAAAGTTTATCTTATCTATATATCTTATCTTAAATCCAGCAGCAGACTATCTTCACCTACATTAGCATTAAGATTGGAAACTGTTGCTCCTTCCCAAACATTACTTTTGTGTGTTAGTTGTTACCCTAGTTTTAAATCTCTGTGCTAAACTACATGAGTATCAATCTAACTGACATCATTTCCAAATCATTGAACTCTTCCTTTGAGCTTGCGAGCACTGAATCCCGGCTTTGAGACTTACGTAATAGTAAAGGAGGCTGACACATCCTGTTTGTTGTAGGAAACTTGGTAGAAGTTGGTAGGTGCAGCAGAAGTCTTCTTCAGCTGCACCTGAGTAGGAACCTGTATATCCGGCAGCTTCCCCCGAACCAGATCTTTAAGGTTTACATCGTCTGTCCAGTTAACCTTTAATAAAAGTTAAAGAGAAGAATAAAAATAGTGCTTTAAAATCTTCCTACATGATTAAACAACAGCTCTGATACGTAATAACGAGGATGCATTAACCCTCCTGGTGTCCTCGAGTCAAGGAAGGAAGGGAGGAAGAAGAGAGGAAAGGAGGAAGGAAAGGAGGGGGGAAGGAAGGAAGGGGGGAAAGGAAGGAAGGACAGAGGAAAGAAGGAAGGAAGGAAGGAAGGAAGGAAGGTAGGAGGGAGGGAGAAAGGAAAAGGAAAAGAGGAAGGGAGGGAGGAAGAAGGGAGGAAGAAGGAAGGAAATGAGGGGGAAAGAAGGAAGGGGGGAAAGGAAGGAAGGATGGTAGGAGGGAGGGAGAAAGGAAAAGAGGAAGGGAGGGAGGAAGGAAGGAAAGAAGGAAGGGAGAAAGGTAGTGGGATCAAAGAAAGAGAGAAGGAGGGAGGGAGGAAGGAAGGAAAGAAGGAGGGAGGCAGGAAGGAAAGAATGAGGGAGGGAGGAAGGAAGGAAAGAAGGAAGGGAGGAAAAAAAGAGAAGGAGGGAGGGAGGAAGGAAGGAAGGAAAGAAGGAGGGAGGCAGGAAGGAAAGAATGAGGGAGGGAGGAAGGAAGGAAAGAATGAGGGAGGGAGGAAAGAAAGAGAGAAGGAGGGAGGGAGGAAGGAAGGAAAGAAGGAGGGAGGCAGGAAGGAAAGAATGAGGGAGGGAGGAAGGAAGGAAAGAAGGAAGGGAGGAAAGAAAGAGAGAAGGAAGGATGGAGGAAGGAAGGAAGGAAAGAAGGAGGGAGGCAGGAAGGAAAGAATGAGGGAGGGAGGAAGGAAGGAAAGAAGGAGGGAGACAGGAAGGAAAGAATGAGGGAGGGAGGAAGGAAGGAAAGAAGGAGGGAGACAGGAAGGAAAGAATGAGGGAGGGAGGAAGGAAGGAAAGGAGGGAGGGAGGCAGGAAGGAAAGAAGGAGGGAGGGAGGAAGGAAGGAAAGAAGGAAGGGAGGAAAGAAAGAGAAGGAGGGAGGGAGGAAGGAAGGAAGGAAAGAAGGAGGGAGGCAGGGAGGAAAGAATGAGGGAGGGAGGGAGGAAGGAAAGAAGGAAGGGAGGAAAGAAAGAGAGAAGGAAGGAGGGAGGACAGAAGGAAGGAAAGAAGAAGGGGGGAAGGAAGGAAAGAAGGAGGGAGGCCGGAAGGAAAGAATGAGGGAGGGAGGAAGGAAGGAAAGAAGGAAGGGAGGAAAGAAAGAGAAGGAGGGAGGGAGGAAGGAAAGAATGAGGGAGGCCGGAAGGAAAGAATGAGGGAGGGAGGAAGGAAGGAAAGAAGGAAAGAAAGAGAGAAGGAGGGAGGGAGGAAGGAAGGAAAGAAGGAGGGAGGCAGGAAGGAAAGAATGAGGGAGGGAGGAAGGAAGGAAAGAAGGAAGGGAGGAAAGAAAGAGAGAAGGAAGGAGGGAGGAAGGAAGGAAAGAAGGAGGGAGGAAGGAAGGAAAGAAGGAGGGAGGCAGGAAGGAAGGAAAGAAGGAAGGGAGGAAAGAAAGAGAGAAGGAAGGAGGGAGGAAGGAAGGAAAGAAGGAGGGAGGCAGGAAGGAAAGAATGAGGGAGGGAGGAAGGAAGGAAAGAAGGAAGGGAGGAAAGAAAGAGAAGGAGGGAGGGAGGAAGGAAGGAAAGAAGGAGGGAGGCAGGAAGGAAAGAATGAGGGAGGGAGGAAGGGAGGAAAGAAGGAAGGGAGGAAAGAAAGAGAGAAGGAAGGAGGGAGGACAGAAGGAACAGTAAAAAACAGACGGGGTCAATTTGACCCAGTAGGAAGGTTAACACACCTTGATCGTGGCGGCTATTTCAGCAGTGAGCGAGACTTCTCTGCCAGCTTCATCGTACAGTTTGTAGAACAGGTTCTCCAGCACGCCTCCAGCCAACCATTCAATCTTTTCCTTATTCTTCAAGACCAGATTCTCTTCATTCTGGCAGCACAGCTCCATCCGGGACACTCTGGTGCTCGGCAGCACGGTCAGCTCTCTCTCCACCGGCGATACATTCTTCCAACCCTTGGAGGAAAATGGAGAAAAAAGAGAGAGAGAGAGAGAGAGCTGTCATGACTGAAAGCTTTGACTGCAGAGTAGGGCTGGGCAATTAATGGAAAAATGATCCAAACCGACATTTAGAAACTCTAATCTTGCTCATGTCAATTAATGGTGGTGTTCACCGTTGCCATGACAACAAGGGTTGCATATCTTTAAGGAATTTGAAAACTTGTCTCCAGTGATGATTTTAACCCAAACCATCTTTACATAGTTCTAATCAAGTAAACTAGACATTAACCCTCCTGTTGTCCTAGAGTCAAGGGAGGAAGGAAGGAAGGAAGGAAAGGAGGGAAGAAGGAAAGGATCTGTTTTGACTGTTCCTTCTTTCCTCCCTTCCTTCCTTCCTTCCTCCCTCCCTCCTCCTTCTTCTTTCCTTCCTTCCTTCCTTCCTCCATCCTTCTTACCTACCTTCCTTCCTTCCTCCATCCTTCTTTCCTACCTTCCTTCCTTCCTCCCTCCCTCCTTCTTTCCTTCCTTCTTTCTTTCCTTCCTCCATCCTACCTTCTTTCCTCCTTCCTTCCCTCCTCCCTCCCTTCCTTCTTTCCTCCGTCCTTCCTTCCTCCATCCTACCTTCTTTCCTTCCTTCCTTCCTTCCTCCTTCCTTCTCTCCTCCCTCCTACCTTCTTTCCTCCCTCCTTCCCTCCTTCCTTCCTTCCTCCCTGCCTCCCTTCTTTCCTTCTTCCTCCCTGCCTCCCTTCCTTCCTTCCTTCCTTCCTTGACTCGAGGACAACAGAAGAGATAATTGTTCATTAATCGTAATCAAGGTTAAAAGTTCAATTAATCATGATTTTGATTTCTGCCATAATCTCCCAGCTCTAGATGCAGAGGCTTTAACATAAGAAGGAAGCAGTGGTTTCTTTTACTTACCAGCAGGTCAAATTTGACTTTGAGTTGTTGTGGTTCTCCTTTGATAATTAAGAGATTTATGGGCTTTGTGACAAGCTGTCCAGCTCCAGTGCTGCTGCAGTCAGCGTTCACTGCTGGGAGAGACGGCACCTGCAGAAACCAACCAGCACAGTCTGTGTTATTCATTCAGACACAGAGAGGAGTTTGGAGGTTTGTGCATTAATTACATCAGTTTCAGTCCAGTAAAAACAAAATGTGTTGTGGTGGATTTCAAATAAACTGACAAAGCTTCAAACTTTGATTAACAAATGAGATTAACTTTGATTAACAAATCTGTGTCAGTCTGCAGAGTCTTACTGCTCATAATCTTCTTTAATACACTTTCATAATATGTGTACTTTAATTAAAGTCCTTCTTAATGCCACTACACAAACATAGTTACACACAGGCAGCAGGTGCATATTAATTAAAGTCGTATCGACACAATTAACCCTCCTGTTGTCCTCGAGTCAAGGAAGGAAGGGAGGAAGAAGAAAGGAAAAGAGGGAGGGAGGGAAGAAGGAAGGAAGGAGGGAGAGAGAGAGGGAGAAAGGAAAAGAAGAAGGGAGGAAGGAAGGAAAGAAGGATAGAGGAAAGCATGACAGAGGAAAGAACGTAGGGAGGAAGGTAGAGGGGAGGAAAGAAGGAAGGAAGGAAGGAGGGAAGGAAGGAGGGAGGGAGAGAGGGAGAAAGGAAAAGAAGAAGGGAGGAAGGAAGGAAAGAAGGATAGAGGAAAGCAGGACAGAGGAAAGAACGTAGGGAGGAAGGTAGAGGGGAGGAAAGAAGGAAGGAAGGAAGGAGGGAAGGAAGGTAGGAAGGAGGGAGGAAAGAAGGACAGAAGGAAGGAAGGAGGAAGGAAGAAAGAAAGGGGGATTGAGGAAGGAAAGAAAGAGAGAAGGAGGGAGGGAGGAAGGAAAGAAGGAACAGTCAAAACAGACAGGGTTAATTTGACCCGGGAGGACGACAGGAAGTTTACCTGAACTGTCCAGTAGGGGTCCCTCAAAGATCCATACTTGGACCTATCTTGCTAACTGCTATGGCTCATGTTTAGGACTGGCTCACTGATTCATGTCTCTCTTTAAATGTTAAAAAAAAGTGTCTGCATGTTTTTTGCTAAAAAGCCGCCAACTATTGATCATTCTGGTGTCTTTCTGGGAGGGGAGGAGCTCGCTTTGGTGAGTGAGTTCAGATACTTGGAAGTCATCCTGGATTCGACACTCTCATTCAAGAAACACATCAAAAAAAAGTGTCAAACTATGTCAAATACAACCTGGCAGTTTGCAGTAGGAGCAGTAGGTGGGGCTAAATGAGCCTGTTTTTTTTTTTGTTACAGATTACTAGTGTCTCTTACCATACCATACTCAGCATGACGCCATAAAGTGTGAAGAAACATGTCAAAGAATGATTGATAATAGTCCAGAATAACTTGAGGATATCACATTCTGCTCAAACTGTGTACTGAAGATATTTGACCCACTCTGTGACAGAATATAAGACTCCGGTGTGTTTCTGGAGTGAATCTTTGTCAGTGTCTCAGGCATGTAGCCCTGTAGCCGTACCATGCCCCCCCCCCCCCCAGCAATGGCTCTGCACCCCCCACTTTGGGAACCACTGGCTTAATGCATGCTGTGATTGGCTTCATGCATGCTGTGATTGGCTTAATGCATGCTGTGATGGGCTTCATGCATGCTGTGATTGGCTTCATGCATGCTGTGATTGGCTTCATGCATGCTGTGATTGGCTTCATGCATGCTGTGATTGGCTTCATGCATGCTGTGATTGGCTAAATGCATGCTGTGATTGACTTCATGCATGCTGTGATTGACTTCATGCATGCTGTGATTGGCTTCATGCATGCTGTGATTGGCTTCATGCATGCTGTGATTGGCTTCATGCATGCTGTGATTGGCTTCATGCATGCTGTGATTGACTTATAATAACCGCCAACTATTGATCATTCTGGTGTCTTTCTGGGAGGGGAGGAGCTCGCTTTGGTGAGTGAGTTCAGATACGTAGGAGTCATCCTGGATTCGACACTCTCATTCAAGAAACACATCAAAAAAGTGTCAAACTCTGTACCAAACTATTAACCAGCTGGTCACTGGCATGTACGACAGCACTTAAACCAATAGAATCTCTCTATAAAAAAGCCCTAAAGACTCTGGATAGAAAACC